>NC_045743.1:4162500-4202500 GCF_008692095.1 Etheostoma spectabile
AACTTGATAAATACAAAAATCAAGATATGTTCAATCATATTCTGTGCACATTATTACTATGCTTAGTAGGGGTGGGGAAAAAAATCAATACATTGTAGTATAACGATATTTTCAGTGGTAGTACTGTATCAATACACAGACGCCAAGTATTCATTTATCATTAAATGTGTTGGTCAGTTTGTCTGTTTGACAATTCCATGTTGCAGCAATACAATTGAAGTGAGATGAACAAACAGAGAAATGTATAAATAGATAAAACAGATGTTGACAAAGTTTTCCTTTGGGGACATTATTTGAAAGATTTGAAAAGGTAAAACAATGCAATTTATTGCAGACTGTAGCAACATGTTTAAAATCACAATAATATTGTATCATGAGGTAAGTATTGTGATAATATCATATTGTGAGGCCTCTGGTGATTCCCACCCCTATCATGCATGCATTATTTGCTTCTCTGCTGCTGTTTTGCAGTGTAAGAGATTTACTTGAGCAACACTGAAAGGGAGAGAGCAGGCTCTGTTTCTTGAGGAAGCTCAAATCTTGAATGTGTGCAGTGACATGTTGCAAAGCCTTCCGTTGTTGTGATAAGTGCCATATTCTTTGATGAAAGAGGTGGTTTTCTTCAGACCTTCAGTTAATGATCTACATTGTATAAATGATTAATACATTTATATTATATTGATATTAGAGGGAAAATTGACCTATTACTACACAGCTTTTAGCAAAACCTACTTGTCTTCCACTAATGTGCATTATGTAACAGTATTTATATGGTACAGTGCATATTCCATACCAGTGACCAATGGTGTAGTATACGTGATTCGCTGATATACACATATATATATATACATATATATTACGCGAAGAAAGATCCAGGATTTCCATATACCCACTTAAAAATGCCCAATGACACGCAACAACATACTTTTCTTTTTTTTTGATGTATTTTGTCATCTGTGTTTTTCATCTTTGCACAGGCTAAATAAAGGTATTTACACCGTGAATTGGTGCCTAAAAGTGTATCTGAATGCATTAAATTAAGTCTTTGACGCTCAAAATATCCCTGGGGGAGGACGCCCAGACCCCCTACTATGATACGCCCCATATCTACTATTGACTGTTTTTCTCAAAAGGCTTTGCCAAGCTTTTATTAAATCATCTAAAAAGGGAATTAAATTTCTATTTATTGGCCTACTTAACTTACGTCACCATTAAGTTGAAATGAATTGATTAAACCCGCAAATCTTTTAAATCATGCATAGTGTCAAGCAAGGCTTTGGCTTGCATTTAAACAAATACATGATAGGAATTATTTGTCGCACTCAGTTGAGCTACAATATGCATTGTATATGCTGAATAGACATATTATGAAATAAAGGCAATAACAATGGGTAGTGTGAGTGTTAGAATATGGGAGAGTGATGGTTTGACAGTGCTGTTGCCAACTTTATGACCCAAGAGGGGCACAATCTAGTTTCAGAAGTACTTTCTCGCAAAAAAATCTAGCTTCCCAGCACTATAACACTGTAAAAAAGTATCACAGTCTTGACAATGACAACCAGTTAACAATATGAATATTTAATAGCTCTTTAGTATCTTTGGTATCACAAATTAACCACTTTAGAAATCAGTGTAGCTCCAAAACACAGTCTTTGTAATGCCAAGGCTGAAAATGATGGCATCATTACAACAAAGTTGTGTGAAGAAGTTAAAGGTAAAGATGTCTGAAGTAACAGTTGAATTTTGACCACATCTAGCCATCAGTTATTCCTCAATTTAATGCAATATAGCACAGTTGACTACAATTTTAATTATTTTAAATTCTAAGCTTATGATGTTGAATATTTGTTGAGAAAGGGGCTGAGTAACTTCTCATTTTTACATTATGGAGTGATTGAGCCCAATACAAATACAATCACAAACTAAGGCCACACAGATTACCACATGTGAAGTTAGTTATATTGTATGTTGTCCAGTATACCATCACCTTTGACTATGACCTCATGTAAATTAAGTTACACATTTCCATCAATGTGAACTAAATCTGAACATCAAAAACTTTGTGAAGGTAGAATTTATGGCCGTTGTTGCATTAAATTACAACTGATTGTACAGGTGTACCTAATAAAGTGGCCACAGTTCAATCACAGCCCACATAACATACAGAATGTGAAAAGTTTCCTCTATTTGGTATAATAACACTGCTTTATGCCTTATGCATTTGCACCTCATTTGTGTGCAAGCCCAGTTTGTCACCACTTTTAAATAGAAATAGGTTAATAAAAAATAAAAATTAAAAAACTAGCTTTAGAAATATACAATTTGCTGCTGGCATATTCCACTTGATTCCATTAGATTCCATATGTGTTTATAGTGTCGTTCCAAACCTACATATTGGTATGTTTTCAATATCAATGTCATCAATTGGACTTCCCTCAGGGGGCATCCTGAAAAGCCTACTGTTGTGAATATATTGGAGTACCCCGTGTTCCCTGTTCAAATGTGTCATACAATTACAGATAGGAATTTAAAAACAGGCAGAGGGTGTGTATGGGAGAGAAAGTAGAAGTGGACAATTTCAGCATGAGTGACTATTTGGCTGCTCCTCTGAACATTACACTTTCTTACACCCTCGTGAACGTCAGCCCACAGTCGGCACACAGATGTAGAAACACAGTCTCTCACATGCACACATGCACGCACGCACAAACGCACGCACGCACGCACGCACACACACACAGCATGAAAAACTCTGAATCATCCGTCATATTACTCACAGGCTACAGGCTAAAAACCTTGTTTGTTGGTACATGTTACTATTGGTTACTCAGGCAGTTGCATCACATTCAAGCTCTTTGGCAAGTGAGGGTATTCCGTCCATCCATCTTTGTTGGCTTATCGACGATTGTGGGGGGAGCAGCTCCAGCAGGGGACCCCAAACTTCCCTTTGACTGTGCTTCTCACCCTATCTCTAAGGGAGACGCCAACCACCCTCCTAAGGAAACCCATTTCGACGCTTGTACCCTGGATCTCGTTCTTTCGGTCACAACCTGCATGACCATAGGTGAGGTGTAGGAATGAAAACTGACCGGTAGATCAAGAGCTTTGCCTTTTGGCTCAGCTCTCTTTTCATCACAATGGTGCGATAAATTGAATGTAAATCAAGACCCCAAGGTATTTAAACTCCTTCACTTGGGGTAAGAACTCATTCCCTACCTGAAGAAGGCACTCCATCGGTTTCCTGCTGAGAACCATGGCCTCAGATTTAGAGGTGCTGATCCTCATCCCAGCCGCTTTACACTCGGCTGCGAACCGTTCCAGTGAGTGCTGAAGGTCACAGGCCGATGATGCCATCAGGACCACATCATCTGCAAAAAGCAGCAATGAGATCCTGAGCCCACCGAACTTCAACCCCTCGACACCCCTACTACTACTCAATATCTTGTCCATACATGCTACAAACAGGATTGGTGACAAAGCGCAGCCCTGGCGGAGGCCAACCCTCACCTGGAACGAGTCCGACTTACTGCCGAGAACCCGGACACAGCTCTCGCTTTGGTCATACAGAGATTGGATGGCCCTGAGAAGGGACCCCCTTACCCCATACTCCCGCAGCACCTCCCACAGTATCTCTCGGGGGACCTGGTCAAACACCTTCTCCAGATCCACAAAACACATGTAGCTTGGTTGGGCATACTCCCAGGGTCCCTGCAAAATCCTTGCGAGAGAGAAGATCTGATCCGTTGTTCCATGACCAGGACGGAATCCGCATTGTTCCTCTTCAATCCGAGGTTTGACTATCGGCCAAACCCTTCTTTCCAGCACCTTGGAGTAGACTTTACCAGGGAGGCTGAGAGTGTGATACTTAAATTCTTGTGTTTATGCACAAACAACAGTCAGAATTCCCCCCACCCTATCACCCAATGGCGTAGGGAGTCGACCCTCTTGTCCACCGGGGTAAACTCCAACGCAGCGGCACTCAGCCGGGGGCTCATGAGTATCCCCACACCCGCCCGCAACTCACACCCTGGAAAACTCTGGAATAGGAAAGAGTCTAACCCCTATCCAGGAGTATGGTTCCAGAACCGAGACTGTGCTTAGAGGTAATCTCTACCAGATCTTACTGGTAGTGCTCCACCTCCCGCACAAGTTCCTGCTCCCTCCCCCACAGAGAGTTGACATTCCACGTCCCCAGAGCCAGCCTCTGCCGCCCGGGTCTGGTCTGTCAAGGCCCCTGACCTTCAACGCCACCCATGTGGCAGCGCACCCGCCCCCAGCGGTACCTCCCACAGGTGGTGGGCCCATGGGATGGAGAGAGGGGTGCCACGTAGCTTTTTTCAGCTGTGCCCGGCCGGGCTCCGTGGCAAACAATAATTAATAATAATTGTAGAACAATAATAAGTCTCTATAATGTACTGTTTGACTATCAATGAATGTGCAGCTGAAGCCTGGGCATAATGATGATGTGTGCCACCCAGTTGTTAATAAGACAAAACTTCTATCTGCGCAACCTCCCTTAATAACTACAGATTGGGTTAATTTTTAACATCCCAGTATTTGTAGATTATCTTGTGTTAGATTTGGGTGTCCAGCTCACAGAAGAAAGGACAACACATTATTGGAATAATAATCAAGGGTGTGTGTGACAACATTTTAATTAGCTCACAAGAATCTTTATCAAACAGTTCCAGGAACCCACAGGAGTCCTTACATAAGTCCCAGTGAACAACCAACAACATACTGGTTACGTTAATTTTACTGCTATGCTATTCACCAGAGATGAAAAGCATCAACACATATTTAAACAAGCACTATAGACTTTAACTTTTCTACTTTTGCTCCTATGTGTCCATCTGAAGGCTGGATTCAATATTTATTTTGCAGAGCTTATATACTGAATTGTAAGATTTTTATTGTAGAGAGCTCAAAGTACGCAGATAAGATTAGAAAGGATAGGAACATATTGCATTGCAAATGTTCATTGTCTGTACACAATAAAATAACAATACTTTAGTAAATATACTGTATAATATGATATAGCTATGCAATATAGGCCTACCAAATAGTATTTATATATTTACTTTGTGTCACATTATTGGTTTCAGAACATCTCAGCCTCTGTCTTGTCTAATTAAGACTGATCCTCACTATGAGTCCTACCTTTTAAAACTCAAGTACTCTCTGCAGGACTTGTATATTATACTTTTGAATACTTCCCAGTACTGGTATTAACTGGAATCTATCTATCTAAGGGAGTGAATTTAATGATTTTTTATATAAGTAAGTACAAAGTAAGTACAAAACATTGCAACAAGTATTTAAGAGTAAGTACTAAATAAATAATGTACTCGAGTACAATTTTGAAGACTACTTGGACTTTAATTAAGTGTTTCCATTTCTTGCTACTTCATACTTTTACTTCATCACAATTCAGAGGTAGGTTATACTTTTTACTTCACTACATTTATTCAAAACCTTCAGGTAGGCTACTTTGCAGATCCAAATTAAGAATACAAAATTCTAACAAATTATTAAATGATGATTATGACTTTATTGATCCATTCACAAGCTACCTGTCAGCATAAGCTAGTGAAAAGCTGCAACAATAAAGTAAAGTGTATTTCAATGCATCAAAAAATATATAATTCAATGAAATAGTTACAATATTTTAAAATGTGCTATTCTGCATCAGGAATAATTTGGTACTTTAAATTTAGATGCTAGTACTTTGTACTTTAACTAAAGTAAAATTGTACTTGTAAGAGTATTTCTACTTTGTGGTGGTATTGATACTTTAGGGACTTTAAGTAAAAATCGGAGTACTTCTTCCAACACTGTTTAAAAGTGACATTGACTGGGGTGTAGGCATGGATGTATTAGGAGAAGGAGAAGAAGGGTGTAGGTGGATCTGGGATCATTCACACCACTTGGGGGACTCGGGTATCTCAGTCCCAGATCAGGAGGAGGAGCCTCGGTGGAGGAAGTAGCTCCACAGCTTGGCTGTGTGTGCGTGTGTGTCATAGGTGTGTGTATCTGTGCGGAGCACTTCGATAGTGAGTGTCGCTAACCACTGGATTGTTAAAACGACAAGCAAAAGACGTCCTCGGGAGGAAACCACGCGCGGACTCGCTCTCTGGGATTAGTTTGTGTATTTCTCCCACTATCGGTACAGGTTAAAGCCGTGCAACCGGTCCAGAAGCGAGCATTATGCATTCAGATTGCAGGCTGCTATGGGCAGAGCGGTAATGGTGGGCAGGGGACCGACAGGGGCCGGGGTTCTCGTCCTGTCGATTCTCATCATTCTCACCACGGAAGGCTGTCGAGCGCAGAAAGGTTGGTGCCAGACACAGCTGCTGTGACAACTGGAGGAGCAGAGTGTGTAACAACCGCAGCGACATGAGGGCCATGCTGGTTTTTAAAGTGTGAACACGGCTGTGTAGGTGTTTAAAGATTATCGTAAAGCAGCGGTACATTGTTATTGTTCTCCAGACTTAAAACCTAGCTACCTTACATGGCCGTGTGTACGTGGAGTTCCGCTTAGTTTGCCGCCGCCCGTCACTGTGAGAGACCGGTATGGTAAAACCAGGCAAACCGGTTCTTAAAAAAATATATATATGATTGAGCTTGTGAAGGAATAACGGCTGCTTGGTTAATCAGTTGCCTGCTGAATTAACGTGTGGCTTTGAGTGATTTGTTCAACGTTTAAAGTCACAGTATCACTTATTTGCATTTCCAGACAATATAGCTACTTTTAAATTGCCTGCTCTCTTTAATGGAGTCTGGGTTTAAGAGACAACAGCACACTTAGGAGCTTTATGCCTTTTTTTGTTCGTTCCAGGTAGCCTATTTTATACCCAATATACGTTCAATACACCTTACTACTACAGTCACGCCAAGCTCAATGTGTTTGGTTGTTGTTATTTTACACCACGTTGCACTTAAATACGAATATTTAGTAGGTTTTTTGGAGCCCACAGCCAACCTGAGACCTGTGGGAGATTGTGGGTGGCGTAGCAGTGGGGGTATGACTGTAAACACGTGGACACAGTAACTCAATTCTACATGAAATGAGTTTTACACATGAAGTATCTCGTGGTATTTTGTGTGATGACATACATCTTCTGAGTAGGTCTGACTGATGATGAAACATCTAGGAAAGGCTAGATTTAAGTTGTATTCTGGTTTGTTCTTCAACAACAACAACATCAGGAAGGTAATCTAAACTCCTGCGAATGCCATGCAGTTGCTCAGTATTTGTGAGTCAGAGTTGAGGGAAGCAGTTTTGTTTTTGTCCTGTCCATCTGGACAGTGTCCACTGAGAGGCTCTTGCATAACTCCGAGCCCACAGAACATCCACTTAGCACCATGAAGCGTGACGGAGTGTTATGTTAGAGTCCACAACATCAACACACACAATGTCTCCACTTTCTGACAGCCCAGAGGACACCAAAGCAAACATAGGCTTTAAAAATGTCTACGGTCATTCTTTTTTGGTAAAATTGAATTCAAGATGTGTTAAATCATCATCATAACCTTTTAAGTATGTGGTATGAGCATAGGTATGACTAATTATTTCAGCTGCAATCCAAAGCAATTTACAGTTGTCTCCCACCAGATTCACAGTCAATTGGGGGTTGTGTGTCTTGCTCAAGGATTATGCAAAACAAGAGTTGAACCACAAACTGTGATTTGTTGTTCTATATTTTTCTTATTGTCAGCAAAACCCGTGAAAAAAGCTAAACTTGCATTGTATTAGTCTGTCTGTCTGGTATTCAGTATTGAAGACATACTTCTTTTAAAATGTGTAACAACAGTTTTACTTCAAAAAAAAAAAAGGCTAAGTCATTTCTTAAAAGAGCTTTATTTTATTATTAACAACTTATTTGTAGGAAACTATTTTCAGCTGCGGATTAGTACACATTTACCATAGCGGGACAGAGTTTTTAGGATTCACTCTAAATAAACTACAGTGCCTACTGTAGTCAGTTGTAAAGAATAATGTCCCCTAGTGTGACAGGGTGGCTCAATGATCCGGCTGCACGATATGGGGAAAATGTCAAATTGCCATTATTTTTGACTGATGTTATGATTCACGATATTTTTTTTTTTTTTTTTTTTTTTTTTTTTTTGCAAGAATCTGTACCAAACAAAGATGTTTTCCTTAAGTCTGTAGGATAGGATTTGTAGGCCAGGACGTCTCTGCAGCTACACAATACTTCATTCAGAATGGTTAGACACATAGTTGGCCTTTAACAAATATTGCGCCCTCCCTGCGATTTGGATATCGCAGTAGTTCATATTGTGATGTTGATACAATTGCGATTAATTGTGCAGCCCTACTCAGTGATGTTGTTTTTGACAACAATGGAAGTCTGTGGCTACATATGGATCAATTAATTGGTTTTACTGTTCAGCTTCCAGGTGTCAGTGTGTGCAACTGTGTGAATTTGATCAGGGCGTTCCTGCAAAAGAGAGGCTGCCTCTCAGTGAACCTCCCCTGAATAAATAAATAAAGGTTAAATAAAAAAGATGAATAAAGAACAGCTCCAGCTGCATGCTCAAACCCTAGTTTGCTAGTAGACACACTGCATTTGAATGAAAGGCTAATGAACACTGTTTTAATTTACATATTTTCGGTGATTATTTGTCTCAAAAAACTTGAGTTAAACAAAACTTTTCTGGTTCGTCTTTCCTGTTTCCACCCTGTGTGTGTGCTTTTATTAGCGGTATCCTTTCCCCCCTCCCCTGAAACTTAGTGTTTGTGTTGTCCTGCAGGTGATGGCTGTGGCCCCAGTGTACTTGGCCCCAGCAGTGGGACTCTGTCATCTCTGGGTTACCCGGGGACATACCCGAACAACACAGTGTGTGAGTGGGAGATCAGCGTGCTCCATGGCAACAGGGTCCACTTTCACTTTGCTGAGCTGGACATAGAAGACAGCGACTGCCAGGTCAACTACCTCCGCCTCTACAATGGCATTGGACCCGAGAGGAGTGAGATTGGTGAGAGTGACAACCAGATACTAGACTAAACCAACAAAATTCAACATTCACACTTTTTTTTTTCAGTCTTTACACAAACACCAATTGCAACTCTCTCTAGGATGACTTGCTTTAACTCAGCCTTCAAGCATGGGCGCTCAGAACAACTACACACACAACCACAAATCTCTATGCATATCATTAGCTTCTTCACTGTGTGTGTTTACATGCACAGAAGGAATCTGATTATGTCAGGAAATTGGAGAACGTATTACTATTTACTATTATATGTATTTACTGTGAAACTATTACATAGAGGCATAAGCAGACCTCCTCCATGACCCCAAACATGCTTTTGAACCAAGGTTGTAATATTTATAATTTTATTAAAGATAGACGATTGTGCAGCCTGAAAAGTTACTTAACAGATTCTTAACAAATAGTTACAGTTAAGATGTTAAAGCAGACTTCCAGGAAGAGTTTATTATAATTTTCAGCATTAGTCAGACTGTGCATTTTTGATTTAACCTAATTAATTGCGTTTCATAACCCTATATTGCTTGCATAATTCTCAGACGCCATAGAGCGGGATGTGTTTTTTACACTAAACATTCAAATATTTGATACAAGGGCAAAGAGAATTACTGTTTTCCCTGTAATACTTTCTGTCCAAAGTATTTGTTTACATAATGATTTAAAAAAAAAAAAAAATCAAGCGGCTGCAGAAAGTTTACAATACCGGGTTACTCGAGTGCATGTAAATGCCGTGAAAGACGTAGGCCACATGAATAAACCTAAAGTCACAATTGGTCTCATGCCAGAGTGCTGCAGGGCACACTTCCAATCAGTTGCCCGTAATATAAATTAAGCTAAATGTTGGACCTACAGATGCACAGTTGAATAGAAAACAAGCTGTGAGTGAGGAATATACCTGGCCAGTTTAACATTTTTATGGTGGTAAAAAATGAGCCCTTAAATAAATTGGGGAAAATGTTTTCATCTGATTTCTGCAGGGGAAATCTTATTTCACTATGAGTCTGTTCCAGGTGATTTGAATCAATAAAATAGGACAAATGAGTACAACATTAATTTTTAAAATGCTCTAGGGGTAAAAGTACACTGCAGGGTATCTGCAGGATTTGAAAAATGAAAAAACATGGAATTGTGGAGTTTAGTTTCCTCAAGAAAAGGCCTTACAAGGTATTAAGAAGTCATACATTGTGACAAAAGGCTTGTAAATGTACTCTTGCCTGCCATTAGCCCAGTTAGTTACTGTTGGTGTAACTAACTGGGCTAATGGAATATGGATTCTTTGACACTAAAACCTAATATAGCATTTTGTTCAATCTGTGTGCTTAAACTAAATAGGCTTGTATAACCAGATGCTCTTCTCTGTCCTGTACCTCCTGTGTCTCATCCTGTGCTTTTAATAGAGAAGTACTGCGGTTTGGGTCTGAAGGTAAAGGAGCTGATTGAGTCCACTGGCAACCAGGTCACTGTCCAGTTCATGAGTGGGACCCACCACACCGGACGTGGATTCTACCTGTCCTACTCCACCACCGAACACACAGGTAACAAGTTCCAGCTCACTGCACCTGTCTGTCTTCTGTAGGTCCCACTCTGCAAGGCCGGGGCAGTGGCGAGCTTTTTTACGTTTCTGTTTTTGCCCTTTGTATAAGAGCTGCTTTGGAAACAGTTTTTTTTCATTCTGCACCCCCTCCATAGTTTTGTCTCTTCATACGTCAGCTTTGCATTAAGTAAAAAACACTCTTGTCTGTAGCTTACCCACTGCGACGTTGGAGGATTTCTGAAGGTTCATAGTCAAAGGATGTGTAGAATTTCCTGCATCCATGTTTCAACCTGTACTAGGATGGTTTTTTTTCAAGTTGAAACCTCTACCACGTGCGCTTATTTGGTAACATAAGTGTACTTTAGGTCTTAGTTCTTATGTGTGGTGATATCACAGTGGCCTGAGGTGAAACGTAAAAGAAATCATACTGACATGTAGCAGGTATTGTTCACAATCCTGACAGAAATGTGTGTTGTTGTTTTTTTTTAGGTGAGATGGAGAGTGAAAACTGTAAACTACTCTCTGTTTGGGATCTGTTTGTGTTGACTGCATCTTGGATCAGGTCTTGTTATTCTTGGGTCAATTAGGATCAGGTCTGACTGTCCTCAAGTTCCCTTGAATGGAAGAATTCAATGCAATTCCATTCAATACAACTTTATTTATCACAAAGAGTAACAGTTTAAAGATCACTTGAGTTGAATGGAGAATCTTGCAGCTCTGTGATAACAGTGCTCAAAGCCAAATAAGAGAAGCATTTACAATGTGGTGTTTGCTCACCATTGCTGTATTTAAACACTGCAGAGATAACGAGCTGGTCTGTGGTGTATGGTATTTTCTAATCAGCCACATATCTGGAAGTCCAGCTGCAGTGTTGTCATGCTAGTGGGCATCGGCCATCTTCTCAAATTATTGTTTCCCCCTCTTTTAATGTGGGAACAGATAGAAGGAAATACAGGCGGGTGGCACCAGCAGATGTTTATATAACCTCTACTCAGCAGTCATTGTGTCTAAGTTTTGTCACATTGCAGTTTTACAGTCCTACATGTCTAAGTGATGGTGAAAAGGATGAATTGTTTTATTATTGTATTTGTGGGTTTTAGTAGTTTTTTTAAAAGCTTTTGGTAAAAGATAGCAGAAAGGGATAGGAGAACAAGGACAGCATGAAGCCATTTTAGAAGAAAAGAGACAAGAGGAAGTGAAAGTAATTGAGAGATCTGGAAAGTAATATTTTGTGGTTTTATATTAAGACTAGAAGCTGTTAACCTTTCTTTATTGTGATATCATAGTATCGAAGGAGTGTGTCATAAAGCCCCTTTCAGACACGCATCCCTGCTGGCAATTGAACTTGTTTCTCGTCTGTGTCAGCGCCTTTTACCTAGAAGTCACAAAAGCAATCTTACCAGTTTGGTAGAAACATTTCCCTATCACTTTCAACACATCTAGTCTGCATTGAATGTCGTCAGATTAACACCTTGTTGCGCCTTCTAAGATCACTGTAGTACATTTATTATCTCACTCACTATCTCTTCTCTTATGCACAAAAAAAACAAAACCATACAGTGTGATAAGCTAACAGTGAATGAGACAATTGTAAGTTATTTAGAAGGAACGTCTCATATCAGATCAGTCCTATAATAAAAAGATATACAATTTACAAAAATACAGACCAAAGAAAAGAAGCACATTTTCACGTTTGAACTGGAACAAGAAAATTTGTGCATTTGTTTTCTTGAGTAATCACTGGGATGAATAATCAGCCATCCAACTGCGATTTACAGATTTCTCTGAAGCCACAATACACTTAATAAAAACTGTGCCAGTGCATCATCTGAGTTTTGGTATGTTTTACAAAGACAAACAGCAGACTTCTCTAATCAGTGTTTCATGTCTTTACACTGATGACCTCAGAGGACCTTTTGCATAAATAAAACACAGTGGGGGAAATGATCAAACTATAAGTCAAATCTCTTTCTTGTCGTTCCCAAACTTTTGTACATGGCAGCTTCATAATTGATGTTTAGACATAAATCTGCAGGTACAAGAATACTGTCGCTACTTTATGTTATAGTCTGAACCAGATTCTTGAATGCATTTTTATCTTAAACAAGAAGGTTGTTGTAGTAACTGTGTGATTGTAATTTTAGACGGACGTGCTTTATCATGTGGAACATTTTCAGATAAGCAGATAATTGAAGCCACAAGAAGAGGGAGGGCAGTGACGTGTGTGTAGGAGAGTAATATTTCTGTCTGTGTCACACAAACAACTGATGTGTGTTTTTTGACGAGCACAGGAGGACAGTTTGCACAGCTAAGTAAATCCGTCACCATGGCATCTTGCGGTGATTAGGGGAGTATTTGTCAGTATGACTCACTGGTTGGGTTCCCAGATAAATGGGCTTTTGATAATGTGGTGGAGACTCACCAAGACTGTCCACCGCCGCAGGGGTTACAGAATTTCCAGCAGCCCACATCATCCTGTTGGTCATATGTGGTGTGTCTCATCACTGACCATGTTTACATGCACATAACATTCCGGTTTTTGCCCTTACTCCAAAAAAGACGATATTCTGACTAAGCTGTTTAGATGGCTAATGAAAATGAGTACTCCACTAACATTTCCTGTTTACATGCAGTGTGCAAAATAGAATTGTTTCAAGAAGTTTTTTAAACCGGTGACCGACTCGTTTGAACCGTGCGAACACAGGCTCCCTCAATAACTTCTTTAACCACCTTCTGGAAAGGGTTGGTGATGCAGTGTTTGCACATATCCAAAAACCTGTTGATATCCAAGTCTTTCATAATGTTACAAAGTAGCCGTGTTTCTCCTACTGAACAGAAAGGTTGGCTTTTCTTTTGGGCATGTATCTCTACTGCAGCCTTGCAAACTGTTGGCTAGTTGGTTTGTGTGCAACAACCATAGCAACGCACAGAGCTAACCGTAAGATGTAAACATGCAAAAGGCTGTAAACTGTTGCAAACTTTGGTAAAACCCCTGATTGAGATGTATATTCCGAATGCGCTGGAAACATGTCCAAAGAATGCTTCTAAAACCTGAATAATATATGTTTGGCGTTAAGCTGAACAAAAAGTAAATTGTGAATATTTTCATGTATGATACTGAACTTAATATATCATTGAGTTTTTAACTGTTTAATATGGGCTTGTTTTCTGACATTTTACCGACCAAATGGATTCAGATAAACTTGAGCAATCACTTCAGCTTTAGAAAATAATTAATCAGTCAATTTGTTTTTGTGAGTAACCAAATGGGGACTCTAGCAATATAATTCAATGTGAGTACACAAATGTTGAAATGACATAAAATGCCTGTCCCTCGTAGCCGTGATAAATTAATCTTAACCTACTGCTTACCTGTTCAGGAGGAAATTAACCAACTTGGCGTCCTTTTAAGCTCTAAACTGTCTCCATCTTTCAAATACAGTACGTCTCCAATATTTACCCAGGGTTTGTTACGTCTTTGGTCACACAACAATTAGAAACGCGCCAAGTCTTTGTAGGTTGTGTAGTATCTATCTGTGTTGATCCTGTTTGTTTGTTTGTTTGTTTGTTGCTATCACGGCTGTCCTAACATTACAGCTGTAGCGTGCTAGGTTTATGTTTTTACAGGTATATCTGGCAACCCCGCCTGGCTGTCAAACTGGGCAGTTGATAACACACAGGCCAAAAAACAAACTGAAATTTTAAAAAGGAGAAAATACTGGCATTTGCCCCTCCCTCCTCCTCATGCCGTCCCCTCCCTTCTGTGCTTCCGTGCACTAACCCCCCACCTCCAAATCCTTCTTTTCGGTTATTGGCTTGAACACTGTATTCTTCGTGGTGCAGGTTGGCACATTTTGTTTTTGATACCGTTTGTAGACCCTGGGCTGTCTACAGAGAATGCGTTTTTTTTTACAGTGTGTTCAGGGGACAGGCAGCTCGTAGATAGTGAGATGTTTGCTGTATGTGACAACAAATCAGCCTAAAACACGCGTGACATCACTTAGAGCACCTTTAATATCTGACGCATTGGGGTAATTTTTTGGGATTAATTACAGTAAAGAAATTACACATTGGACCTTTTTATGCAAAAATGGAAGAGATGAATAAATTAAAACCCAAACCTTTTTTCAAATGTGAGGACTTTCTGCATTTCTCTGATTTATGTTGAATATCTTTGTATTTTGGATTTTCCCTATTTTGTGACATTTTGTAGTCACCAGATTAATTTATAATTTAATTAGTAATGAAAATAATCGTTAGTTGCTGCCCTAGTTGGAAGAAGTACTTTTCATTATTTTAAATCCTTCTGTGGGACTGCTCTTCACTACTTTAAATACTGGAAATACCAGATAATTAAATAAAATGAATTGGAGGTTGTTGTGCTGCCAGAAAGATAGAAACCGATAGAGGAAAGGGGGGGTGGGGGGAGGGTAGCAGGAGCGTGCAGAGAAACTTGTTTTGACAGTTTATTTGCCTTTTGCAGATCTAATCACCTGCCTGGATAAAGGGACGGATTTCCCTGAGGCAGAGTTCAGGTAAATACCGTTTTTGCTTTGCGCAATGTGTGCAGTGATCAAGCCATCCAATATATTCATTGTGTGTCTCTCAATTTCTTCTTAGTAAATACTGTCCGGCAGGCTGCTTGACATCTACCGAGGAGATTTCTGGAACTATACCTAATGGATACAGAGAGGTGAGCACATACAGTATGCATGTGTTTTTCTTTTTGTGGTGTCCTCTGCATTAAATTTCCAGGTGAGTCATGGTGCCCTGTGGTCTCCTGCTGTTTGGTCACAGTTACCCCACAGGATCCACCGGACTGTCAGCATTTGCTTACTAATGTTTTCATGGCTTTGCTGCAGTATTTTTTCTCTTTTTGCTGCCATCCTTTACTTTGCTGCTAGTCTGCACATCTTTCCGTTTAATTCCTCTTTTTCTTCCTTGTGTAAATGCGCCTCTGGTCCACGGTATGCGAGTCCTGGACTGATGACCTCACAGCACCCCCACTGCGCGTGAGGTCATGGGTGCACAGTCTCTGGCTGATGACTTCATGCTCAGTGCTCTGGGTTTTGTTGAAGGGAAAGAGGGAGGGAGGGATGTTGCGGGCTGATGGGAGGACAGGGAGGAGCGTTGGGGTGTGCTTCAGGGAGTGAGGTGCCCCACGGGAACAGAGGAGGAACAGAGGAGGGGCAGGGTCAGTGGGTGAAAGGGAGGTGAGATAATAGTTTGGCCGAATATAATAAGCCTCTAATCCAGTCCAGCTGCAAGAGGGCGCTGAGCAGAGCTGTGTGTTGTGTGCGAGACAGAAAAGTTGGAGAGTGAGTCAGTGTGAGGGAGAAGCTTGTGTGTGTGTGTCAGTCACCAGGCTGTAATATTACAGTGATTGTGGACGCATGCTTAAGACTGCTCCACCCAGACCCTGCATCTCACTTTGTTTTGTTTTTTTAATCTGGTGTTTCTTACTGTGATCCATGAACTGATTTCTATATTTCCACATCCCACACATCATACGTTTCATGTGTGTTAGTGTGGTTTTCTCTGTTGGAGGCAGGGTGCGGTGGTTTTGGGGAAAAGCTTTGCGTTAGTGGTTTGGAATGGCGCTCTTTAGGAAGTGGTGTGTGTGTGTATGTTTTTGGTAGGTTTAAGAGTCACAGGGCATGTGTTGATTGGTTGTGGCAGCATTTGACTGCTGTGCATGTGTGTGCGAATACATGTACTTGTCACTCCATGGGTCACCAGAATTTTCCCACAGTCTTGTCAGCTGTGAATTCCAGTGTGGGTCTTTTCCAGTAATAAAATTCCACCTCACTCAACCAGCTGTTCATGGGAAGATGTTTTTTTTGTCCAATTTTTCAGTTATGTGGCAGCAGGTTTGTACAGGATTGCAGCCAGCAGTGAATCATTAGTCAGTACCCCTCGGTATCTTCTCTACAGAGAAGTGACATCATGCTGAGTCATCTTTTTGTTAAATCGGCCACTGTCTGAAGGTTAAGAGCTCGTGCTTTGTAATCACACTAACAGCACTGCCTGTTCCCGAACAAGCTTACCTTCAAACGCTCCTAGCGTTTTAGGAGCTGCAGCTTCACCTGCATGTCCACCACAGATACTTAGCTCCGGTTTTGATTTCCTCAAAAAATCTTTATGTGCCAAATATTTTAACTAAAAACATTCAGAGATATAACTCCTAAAGGGTTAGGAGTGGACGATGGTACATTTTCTGTAAAATAGTTTGACTGTACTGCAATTACTTGTAAGTTATTGTCAACATACACTGATACCAATACATCTATTATCTGCAAGTTATTATAGCTGGCAAATTTATTGGTCTAGCTCTGAAGGTTACCAGACAAAGAAGACTGGTTCAGTAAATTTTAGCTCATTGAGTTCAAATAAAGCTACTGTAGTTAATGCAAAAATGGTATGGGATTCAATATGACCATTACACAGTCCTGACCACTGATTAAAAACTTTGCCCACAATAGTCTAACACCTACCCACCCACATGCATGTTTAGCATTCACTCAAGCTGCAAAAGTAAGCAATGTATCAACATTAGGACTTGGGGCGGGACTTTCTTGTAATGTTATTGATGTTAAAGCAAAGTTCAGCTTTTTGGCGATGTCCCTTCCTACTCCGGTATGTCTTACAGAAAAGTATATTACAAAGAGCAACACAGTGATCGTGTTGTCTCCTGCAGAAAAGTGTTTTAATCAAAGTGGTGATTTTTAATCTGTTATCAATCTAATTTGCCTAATATTCCCATTTCATAAGATGTGGGAGGGAATAATTGGCTTTAGTTTGTTGTAATGGGAATAGAAAAGTGCTTAAACCAGCATACCTTAATATCATCTTTCCTGTATTCTGCAGTCCTCTCCTTTGTGTGTGGCAGCCATCCATGCAGGTGTGGTGTCCAACGCTGTGGGAGGGAGGATCAGCGTGGTCAGCAGCAAAGGCATCCCTCACTACGAAGCCACGCTGGCTAACAATGTCACTTCCACTGGGTAGGAGAGTGTTAGTTGTGAATCTAAGATAAATTAGAATCATGTTTATTTAAAAAAAAAAAGCACAATGCAAGAAATGGTTGACAATCATATTATAAAACAATCTTGTGTTTTTTTTGTTTTAATTACTATAAAAGTCAATTTTCAATGATAATTAATAAAAGTCTCAGGTGTGATCTACTGTATGTTCCTCATATTCGCTTCTCTCCTCAGAGGAACTTTGTCAAACAGCCTCTTCACTTTCAAGACCAATGGTGAGTTTTATTTTTTCTGAAGCACCATCTAGAGCTGTAATAATTTTTTCCTGTAAATGTAAGTATTACTGTCAGCAGCACAAAATTTGGAGTATATGACCTGCTGTTTTTGTTTTTTATACAAATGCTTACCGTTTAAATTTGATTGATATCTGACTCAAAATTTCTAATGCTGCTAAAGGAATTACATACAAACTAAAATATATTAATTAAGGCCTTTTGTTAAATCTTTCAGATTCCTAAATATTTTCTAGTGTTATAATGATGGCCTCTCTATGCTTGCAGGCTGCTATGGAACGCTTGGTTTAGAGTCTGGCAGCGTTGCGGATACTCAGCTGTCTGCGTCGTCTGTGTGGGAGTGGAACAACATTGGTCAGTGGGCGCCATCAGGGGCACGGCTTAAAAAGGCGGGGCTGCCCTGGGCATCTTCTCAGAATGACCAGCAGCAGTGGCTGCAGGTCGATCTCAAGAGGGAGAAGAGAATCACAGGTACACAACCACACACACATTCATATTCAAACAAACACTCTTGCTGAAATTACTAAACACTAAAACCACTTCCTTTTAAATTGACTATAAGCCTAGAATAAGCAAAGGCTCCCTTATAATGGTTTTGACTTGTTTTAGCAGCATGACTGAAGGGATGGAAAGGTCAGTAGGTCGGCCCACTACTTTGGTCCAGACTGAACTATCTTAACAACTATAAGATGGATTGTCATAAAAAAATTTGAACAGACATTGATGGTGACCAGAGGAAGAATTCTTCGGAATTTGGTCACCCCCTGACTTTTCCGCCAGTGCCACCAGCAGGTTATTTTTGGCTTTTAGTGCAACACATGAACTATTGATTGGACTGCCATTACATTTAGTACAGACAATTATGCTCCCCTCAGGATGAATAACAATCATTCAGGGATTCCCTGACTTCTTATCACGGTGATCTGGTCGAAAAAGGTAGTTTGTCTCCGGGAACCATCACGTTATCGTGGTGGAGAAGTTTGTGTGTCCCTATGAACCTGAGGGCGGGGTTGTCAGGAGCTTTGTGCTCCTGGTAGGGTCTCCCATAGCAAAGTGGTCTCAGGTGAGGGGCCAGACAAAGAATGGTTAAAAAAAAAATCCTATGAATCACAGAGAGAGAGAGATGGAGTGACCCTGGCTGGAGAAAGCCCGGGGCCCCCGTCTGGAGCCGGGCCCAGATGGAGGGCTTGTCAGCGAGCGCCTGCTGGCCGGGCACAGCTCAAAAAAAGCTACGTGGCACCTATCGCTCCAGCCCACCACCTGTGGGAGAAACCGCTGGTGGCGGGTGCGCTGCCACATGGGTGGCGTTGAAGGTCAGGGGCCTCGACGGACCAGACCCGGGCAGCGGAGGCTGGCTATGGGGACGTGGAATGTCAACACTCTGTGGGGGAAAGAGCCGGAACTTGTGCGGGATGTGGAGCACTACCAGTTAGATCTGGTGGGGATTACCTCTACACACAATCTCGGTTCTGGAGCCATATTCCTGGATAGGGTTGGACTCTGTTCTACTCCAGAGTTGTTCAGGGTGTGAGGTGGGGATACTCACAAGCCCCCGGCTGAGTGCCGCTACGTTGGAGTTTACCCCGGTGGACGAGAGGGTCGCCTCCCTACGCCTGCGGGTGATAGGGTGGGGGGAACTATGACTGTTGTTTGCGCATATGCGCCAAACAAGAGTTCAGAGTATTTGGCCTTCTTGGAGACCTTGAATGGAGTCCTGTATGGGTCTCCAGTGGGGGACTTCAACCCACACGTGGGCAATGATAGAGATACTTGGAGAGACGTGGTTGGGGGGGAAGGGCCTCCTTGATCTAAACCAGAGTGGTTGTCTGTCGTTGGACTTGTGTGCTAGTCATGGATTGTCAATAACAAACACCATGTTCAAACATGAAGCTCATAAGTGTACTCGGTACCAGAGCACCCTAGGCCGAAGGTCAATGATCGATTTTATAATTGTTTCATCTGATCTGAGGCCGTATGTTTTGAACACTCAGGGGAAGAGAGGGGCGGAGCTGTCAACTGATCACCATCTGGTGGTGAGTTGGGTCAGGGGGTGGGGGAAAACTCTGGAAAGACCTGGTACGCCCAAACAGGTAATGCGGGTAAATTGGGAATGTCTGGAGGAGGCCCCTGTTCGACAGACTTTCAACTCACACCTCCGGTGGAGCTTTTTGTGTATCCCTGTGTAGGCTGGAGGCATTGAACCTGAGTGGACAGTGTTCAAAGTTTCCATTGCTTCCGGATGCTGCGGAAGGAAGGGGTGAGGAGGTCCCTTCTCAGGGCCATCCAATCTCTGGATGACCAAAGCGAGAGCTGTGTCCGGGTTCTCTGCAGTAAGTCAGACTCGTTTCAGGTGAGGGTTGGCCTCCGCCAGGGCTGCGCTTTGTCACCAATCCTTTTTGTAGTATTTATGGACAGGATATTGTGGCTTAGTCGGGGTGGGGGAGGGTTGCAGTTTGGTGGGCTGGGGATCTCATCGTGGATGATGTGGTCCTGATGGTATCATCGGCCTGTGGCCTTCAGCACTCACTGGATTGGTTCACAGCTGAGTGTGAAGTAGCTGAGATGAAGATCAGCACCTCTAAATCTGAGGCTATGGTTCTCAGCAGGAAACAATTGGATGTCTTTTTTTTAGGGTAGGAAATGAGTCCTTACCCTAAGTGAAGGAGTTTAAATACCTTGGGGTCTTGTTCACAATTGAGGGGGACAATGGAGCGGGAGATTGGTAGGAGAATCGGCGCAGCGGGTGCGGTATTACATTCAATTTATCACACAGAAGAGAGCTGAGCCAGAAGGCAAAGTTCTCTATCTACAGGTCAGTTTTTGTTCCTACCCTCACCGATGGTCATGAAGGCTGGGTCCGGCCTCGGGATCCCCCAGTAGGAGTTGGTTAATGTGGCTCGGGAAAGGGAAGTTTGGGGTCCCCCGCAACCCGACACCGGATAAGTGGACAAAGATGGATGGACGGACGGACAATACTTGACCAAAAACCTCGACTTTGTTAAGTGCTAATAAGCACAAACCAAACTAAGAGTATTGCATTACACCTACATCAGCATCTTAGCATGCTGACATTAGCATTTAGCACCGTGGCTAAGTACAGCCTTACAGATTCACAAGCAAAGCGTTGTGGAGCCAACTGTGCATTATCTTAATGTTCCTACTGTTCGTTCATCTAGGTATCACCACCACTGGCTCCACCCAACGAGAATACCAATACTATGTTACAGCATACCGGGTCATGCACAGTAACGATGGCAAGCAGTGGTCCATCTACAGGGAAGCAAATTCTACACACGACAAGGTAATACAAGCAACAAATCAATTAACCCCATTGGTGCAACAATTACATCATGGGCTTTTAGTTGGTTTGGTTTCCTTCAAATTAGTGCAAATGGACTAAAATATGTTACTTTAGAAGGCTGCAGGGGCTCTTACTTGGACTGTTTCCATAGCAACTGGTTTTGACTAAGAGATGTTTATGGCAGGAAATGGTAGCAGTCAGTGGTTTGAGTTAAGTGCTGTGGTAGAAAAGCCAGGACACTTGGGTATTAATAATAAATGGATATGGATTTAGTGGCTGGGTTGTTAGGATGGAACTGCTGTCTATGACCTGCTTTCTGCTGGGATTCTCACAGGCTCTTGTGTGGAGGAAAGTAGTTATTAGCTTGCCAAGCTAGAAAATAATCACCTTATAGTGCGTTTGTTTGGTCCGAAACAAGAATTGCTCTGCTGAACTTTTTTTTTTTCTAGTGGGCTACAGTTTGGTACAATTAAGATAGTTTGTTCTCACTTTGTTAGATTTTCCAAGGCAACATCAACTACCTGCATGAGGTGAGGAATAACTTCATTCCCCCAATTATGGCCCGGTATGTGAGAATAAATCCAACCCTATGGCACCAGAGAATTGCTCTTAAATTGGAGTTGCTTGGCTGCCAAATTACTGCAGGTAGGTGGAAGTGGTTGCTTTGTAGATAAACAAATATCCCTACAAAAGAGAATTATAAGTTCATATTCAATTTTAACTTTTCTGTCCTAAAAATGTTGACAGTTTGGCCAAAACCAGATCCGAGGTCAAGGATGTTGCCCACCTCTCGTCGTACTCCACCTCCTGTGGGTACAAAACGCCCCCCTCACCTTGGCCAAACCACACACACCCCAGAAATCAGGAACACCACCATGCCTCCTCACACTGGCAAAGGTGGGTATTTTTTATTTATTTATAAAAAGCTTGTTTATCCCTAATAGACATTTGTCATCTGATGTTTATTGTCATATTTCTGCTGTTAGATGTGGCGATGGCAGCAGTTCTGGTACCGGTTTTGGTCATGGTTCTGACTGCTCTAATCTTGATTGTGGTTTGTGCTTGGCACTGGAGGAACAGGTATGCATTTTCATTATCATGCAAATAAAAAATCTCTTTGAAAATCTTAGTTTGACATTATTTTTCTGTTTTTTAGGAAAAAAAGTTCTGAAGGACCGTATGATCTCCCTCACTGGGACCGCACAGGTATGTGGTCTGTCTGCAGCACAGGCTGATAAGTTTCGCTGGTGCAACTCATTGTGTATCTCACTGTGCTTCTGCTGCAGACTGGTGGAAAAGCATGAAGCAGCTGTTCCCCTCCAAGATGGTGGAGACAGAGGATTCAGTGCGGTACAGCAGCAGTGAGGTGGGCCGGCTAACGGGGAGAGGTGCTGTACCCAGGCTACATGCTGAACCTGCAGGTAAATACTGTACAGTGTGACTGTCAGTGTTTCCATTGATTCTTTTCCTGCTTCCAACGTTTGCTACATGATTACTGGATATACCAAACTAACTTTCCTTCACTTTCCTGAAGCACGAGCGGATAGCTGAAAGGAACATTGCAACCCTACGCTTTTCAGTGTCTATTTTTTTGCTTTGAAACTCAAAAAGCCATTTGCCAACACTATAATACTAATTTGCTGTAGCCTACATTCATCACTTCTTAACAGAGGCAGAACATAACATTGGGTTAAATAAGTCTCTGCTAAATTATACAACACTAATAACATTACCGTTGCCAAACCTCTCTCTGCGCAAGCACTTGTGGTTGATTAACACGGATACGTGCCGATTAGAGGGTGGGTAGCGCACTGCCAATCCATGACGCTAATGCCTGATTACAGTCGGAATCTACGTTTTCTGTCAAGTAAATCAGTACGTCAGAAGTTTGGGGTCCTTCTGTAAGTAATTTTGGGGTACAATTTAGTTTTGAAAAATTCTACAAGCAGCAATACCAAAGGCCAAGCAATGGGCACGATGCTGAGTGTTTGTAATTTATAAACTGTTAGATTATCAATAATTAATACACTATGACATGCTTTTTTTTCAGAATATGCTCAGCCCCTGGTGAGTGGTGTTACGACATTAGGTGCCCGGTCAACCTTTAAACCAGACGAGGGGCCCGAACCAGGATACTCAGATCCTGACCTGTACGACGCTCCCATCTCACCTGACGTGTACCACGCTTATGCAGAACCCTTACCAGCCTCGGGATCTGAATATGCCACACCCATAGTGGTTGATATGGGATGCCACCCATCAGGGGGCTCCTCTTTGAACCAGCCCTCCACGGTGTGTAGTTTCATGGGTGCCGGGCCTGCTTCCCTGCTCACGCGGAGAGACAGTTGCCATTCGGGGAGGACGGCTTATGATACACCCAAGAATGCCACTGGACAGGTCACACCCACTGAGGATCTGACCTATCAGGTACCTCAGAGTGGCACTCAGAAGCCAACTGGAAAGAGCTGAAGAGCCTGGATGCACACAGCCTTAATCTGCCCCAAAACACCCCAACGGACAAAGAGAAAAGGGTTCTTAACGGAGGAGGAGGTGTGAACCTGTGAGCCCTGGAGCTTGGGCTCCAGTCTTGAATGAACACTACCTTAGCTTTAGATTCATCTGGAGATGTCTGTATTGCCTAAACGATTCTGCATGGCCACAATCTGTTTGTGTAGTGCCATTACAGTCCTATCACTGAAACCACATAGATGAATGTGTTCGCACCAGGTTTGAGAGGCGGGAGGTGGAGGGATGATTGACGGAGGGAGGATGAAAAGGAGAAAGCTGACTACTAATTGTTAAAGACTTTGTCCTTGTTCTCTGATCCTTAGTAGTTCTTGCATTTTGTTAAACTGTGATTTCTATTATTTTCCTGTTACATACTGAACCAACTGAAATGTACCTGATGATTTAAATTCATCAACTCTAAAGGGTTCTCTTATGGAATGAAGTGCATGTTGCATTAAGTACCCCACATCCACAGTCAATGAATTCCTCCTTTCTAGAGAAACTCTAGTTTTCCATGGTACGTTTTTGTCTTACTTTGTATAAAAAGCATGACTTGAAATTGTGTATAGTTCTAGTAATCCCATTACTGCAAACCTCTCAGATGATTTACTGATATTTATTTTTATTTCACATCCTGCTGATGAGGAGAAACTCTTATTGAAATCTAGCCCACCACTACCCTTACTGATTACACATCAAATAATTGTGGTTGCACTGTTCTGGACACCTTAATGACAATAAGTAGTTTTTGTTTTTAACCTTGTCAGAGATGTTGTATGTTAACTTGAAAAGGCTGATTGGGAAGATAATCCATTGAACTTCACAAAGAGAAGATACTTTTTGTAATATTGAAGACCAAATGTTGCCTCTTTTTTTGTGCAATGTTAATTCACAACAGAAGCAACTTTCACAATTGTGACAATAGCACAAGTTTAACCAAATAAACATTAAAGCTGTCTTAATGTAGGAAATAAAAAAAAAACGTTTGTCCAAGCAAACAAAGGTACAGAGAAAAGAGGTAAATGGGTTAATCTGTTACAGCGGATCATTTCATAGTGTCCTGTGTGTTTGTCCTTAACATTTAGATGTTACGCGTGCATCATGGTGATTGTCTTGTGTTTAATGAGTGTTTGATCTGTCCTAACTGCATTTGAGTGTCCCTTTCTTGTATCAATGTGCATCAACATCTGTATGTGTAGTAAGCCGTTTCGATATTTCAGTCCTGTGTGTTTTAGTTTTGTTTTTCAGACTGGTTTTGATGCGGCTTATAGTTGTATTATATGATGAGGATGTGTTCAGTCATTGTCTGGAGCACCAGTTAGACTGCATTCCACTCCTGTCCCACCTGTGATACTAATCTGACCAAACACACTGCCACACTGTGGCAGGAGTGCAGATGGAACAAGCTGCTTTATAACTTTGCAGAATAGCAACCTCACCTGGTTGGAGGTGTTATTCACACAGCTGTGCCACCGATTGTGCTCAATAACGAAGGAGATCTACATCAGAGTTTTGGTGCTCCCTGGTCACAGAGGGATTGTGTTTATGTGGCTCTCACTGATTGTATATAGAGAAATAAAGAGTTTTTAAACAGGAAATGTTTTATTACTATCTTCAGCTGTTTTCATAAAGTATTACAGACATGTTAGCATTTAGCACAGAGCTGCTAGCATGGCTATCTTGTGCTATTAAACATTCATTTTGAGAATTGGCACTGGCTAGCCGTTGTGCTGTAATAATAACCCGTATCCACAACTTAGCTTAAGAATCAGAATTACAGTTGGTGTTCTGTATTTTATTTTTATTCAAAATTTCCACTTAGCATTCGGTGAAACCGGAAATACAGCCTTAACACCACAGTGACTTTAGTTCTAAATGTAATAATTCTAATACATCATGTTAAATAATTACAGTACATTAGCATAACGGTGTGTTTTAAAAGCATGCAAAGGTTCAAGTAAAATTACCTCAAAGAAAGCTTGAAGCCTCTGCTAAGACCCCTAGGTTTCAATGTGTTCTTCAAAGCAACATAAAAACAACTCAAATGATGGGGAAAGTTATTTTTCCAACTTAATTCTTCATTGGCTGCAAACACTAATTTGCTTTAACCATTCTCCTTCATGTGCTGGTATCAATGTTCTTGTCATTTCAGATTAGTTGTCTGACAATTATCACTTTCAGGTGCTTGTGAGATTTTCACTCCTCAGCCTCCCAGTGCACGTCTTACCCCTTCATTCTTCCATTCTTTTTCCATTTTTCCCAAACTTCCACCATGCCACAGTGAGAATGACGGCCATCAATAGGGTCAGGCAGCTGGTTACGAGGTAAGCAACGGGCAGGAAATGGTTCTGACCTCCAAACCAGGTCAGCGTGGTCAGCACCACTTCCTTTCTGCCTTGGAAGTACTGCACAGGGAAGTCTGGAAAGGCAGATGTCAAGGCTGAAAATAGCTCAAATCAATGGCAAATAGCCGGCCTGTTGTCTTTAAAAAGTCCCTGTGTTAAACTGGAAGACAGAGGAAACTAATGCACACAATAGGACGTGCCCATGCCAAAGTTTCCATGAAAGACATCTCTGATGGCATTGAAAGGATACTGTAGGATATGTTGATGGTGTAATTCCCTGCTGGCAGACCCTTAGTAAAGGGCTGGTTGGCTCTGTATAAAACCCCATAGAGCTTCTTGAAGTTGGGGAAGGCTGCCTCTCTCATCCATATGATCAGGTCATCATTAATGAAGCCGTTGTTGGTCGGGTCGAGGGGATCGAGCTCGTACACAGGCTTTTGCCAGTACAGAGGCTGTGCTGTGCCTATGTAGTAATCACAAATCAGACATTATGAATGACTCTGGTTTTTATACCGTTCTTGTTTCATAAAAGGTTTTATTATTCATTTACCTTCAAATGCTTGAACAAGGGTCATGTTGTCATTATTTGGGTTGCGATACTTGACATTTTTGTCTGTGTACCAGGCGATGCCCTTCCGTAACAGAGGGACCAGAACTGAAGGACCACTAGAACCATGATAGGTCAGAATGAAGGAGTCTGGGAGAAAAGATGCGAGTTTAGAGCCCAGTGTGAGTGGAAAAAAGTGGAGGATAAATGTGATGATTGATGTGTGTGTTATGAGGGGTGCTTACCATTGAAGATGCTGTTGGCCACAGCCCCGCAGGGGGCAATGGGGAGACCATTTTGGTCCTTCATGAATGGCTCGCAGTATGAACTGGGGTTCTAGTCAGGAAACAAGGTTAATGGGGAAATCGGAAGATAATTTCACAATAAAATTTTACATTTAACCAAGTACTGTACTTCAGTACAATTGAAATGGTACTTGGGTATTTTTTTTTTTTTTTAATACTTTTTACTTCACTTACTTTACTTCAAACTTCATTTCAAAGAAAAACATTGTTCTCTTTACTCCACATTTAGAACAGCTGTAGTTTGTAATTACATTTAAGATTCAGGTTTTACTTGGAAAACATTTGATCAGTTTACAATATATGATTATTAACAATTTATGCTTCCCAACAGTATTTAAGTAAACAAGCTATTAATACAATCATGTATCGATAATAATTAAACAAAATTAACTCTAAGGGGCCATTCTGTTGCATAAATACTACTTTTACTTCTGATACACGTATACTTTGCTGTTAATACTTATGTACTTTTACTTAAGTAAGATTAAAGACTTTTTTATACATTATAGTATTTCTACTTTAACTTAAGTAAAATATTTCCTCCACTACAACATCAAAAGGCAAACAAATCAGTGTACTATTTCAGTTTTAAACAAGTTAAGGGCATTTTATGTGAACATAAAATATGGACAGTAAATAATGAGTCTAAACAAGGTTATTGTAATAAAATAAAGCTACCTTTAAGTTTTTCTTCCTACCAACCATCTGTCCATCATCTCTGGAGTCCATGTATCTGCGGAGGTTCTGATGGAAGTTTTGGAGGCCATAGTAAAAAAAGACATCTCCCTGGAAAAGCAGCAGGACACATATCATCAGCAGAGATGTTCTTGTCAGGCTGAATTCTGTCTTTGACTGACTTTAATATTTACAGGAAGTACCAGAAATAAAAGCACTGCAAATGGAGCTTGGATATTGAGTGTGAAAGTTAATACTTGACCTTTGAATGTAGCAATTTTACAGAATAATCTTAATTTAAGGTCCTCTTGGAAGCTTTTTCAACCATACTTACGTACATTACTAGGTGTCTAGCAAAGGCTTGCAAGTGAACAGTAAGTGATATTGCTTTGTCACACTATGTTGTCAAACTTACCTTCAATGCTTTCTTAATGGGAAACACAAGTGTGCAGCTACAAGGTTGGGCTGCATTGCTAGAATTTTTACGCTTTTCAAAACAAATGTCACATGTCCCCGCCTCTGTGTAGTCCAGCTGAAAAGACAGGAGAGAGTTAATCAAAGACTAGAATGAACTGCAAGTAAACTGTTCCTGTTTACTGAACTCAAAACACACCCTTGGATCGTTCCTTGTTACTCCCTTTTTATTATTTTTTTTATTGCACACAAGGGTATTCGGTCTCTTCCTCTCTCTCCGTCCCTCTAAAATCTTTGTGCATTAAAATAAAAATCTTAATTACTAAATAAACTAGTGCAATCTTAAAAAACACCCACACTTACCTTTATTTCCTGGGTGCTCTGCACTGTAAGGAGCAGCCATACTCCCAGCAGCATACATATCAAAGACATTAAGTAGAAGAAGGGCAGCACGGTGTTAGCTGTTAGCATGGGAGACCATGCAGGTAACCTCTGCTGTTTGAAAGCGGAGTTGTCTGGCCTCCGAGCCAAGGGCCCAGACTTGCCCTTCACTTTGCCCATGAGAGGGACCTTCGGTTATGGACAGAAGAGGAACTTAGACAGCTGGAGATCCAGAAAGTGTGTTTGAGAATGCGCTGCTATTTCTTCTCTTCCGGTTCTTTTTTTCAGCGATATCTTTCTGCACACAGAAACACACACTCTTGCTTGCCAAGAGATTGTTTTCCCAGCAGGCCTTGCAGGGCGGGGGAGACTGTTGTGGTCTGTTACTTATTAACCACAATCCTTTACTTAACTACCTCTGTTTTCTGTTACTTCCATTTTTCTTTGTGGTTACATTGTGCTTCCTTCCTACAAGACAAACATGGGTTTCTTTTTATTCACGTTAACATGACACAGACGTGTATTTTATATCTTTATTCTAATTTGCTGTTGGATATAATCTGTTGGTTTTAATCCCCCTTTGTGCTACATCCCATCCTTTATCAAAGGATGTGATGGTAAATGTGACTTCCTAGTGGGCAAGTAAACTTATGACCTCACATTCTCAGTAGGAGGGACTTCCCAGGGTCAGACTAAACAAACAAAAGAAGGCTGGTTTCATTTTGAGTCCGTTTATTCAATCCATTACTCTGGGACATTGCGTTGGACAACAGCGAACAAACACCATATATTTGACACGGCCTCTGAAAATAGTAAACGCACAGCACAGATTTCCCACTGACACAAAGGAAAAACAAACAGGATGAGGCCCCTCAGCATGTAGTGAGAAACATCATGTAGTTTTAAAAATCAAGGTGTCATGTGGATTATAAGCACACAGCAATGTGCAGTTAAAATAGTCCAATTTTGATTTTGTCTTCTTTACAACCATTCAGGATACCATTCTCCAGCAGCTTCATAAAGTCCAGTTTGACCTGAAATCAGTTAAATGTGTTATTAACGGCATTAACACAAACCCATTTTAACAGCGTCAATTGTTTTATCGCGAGATTCACGTTCTTTTTGGCCTAGTAAACTGTGCAGTTTTTTTCACATGCTGTTGCAACAACTAGTAACATTGGAAAAAACACAACACCACACCGGATCTAGCTAGACCGGAAACAAAACAACAGGCACGCCGCACACACTTGTTTGGGCTTGCGAGCCGGCCAAAAAGTGGTAACATTACGTTCTGAGTGGATGGTGAGCGTGAGACGCCGAAATGGATGCCAATAAGATTTTGAATGGAAAGTTTGACAAATGGTTCCATTGACAAGACCAAAGTGATCTGTGTGTTTTGTCGTTGTGAACTGAGCTATTATCGCAGCACGTCCAGTCTGAAATGCCACTTGATGGCCAAGCACACAGCTGATGCGAATTCTCCACCCCTCCTCAAAGTATTTTTTTCACCCATTTACCATGGACAGTGTTACATTGTGTGAGAAAGTGAGAAAAGTTACGTGAAATTGAACACTACAGTAGGCTAACTGCAAATGTTGTTTTCAATAAAAAAAGTTATTATTTGTTATTATTACATTATTAACAATGTAATTAATCGTGATTAAATATTTGAATTGTTTGACAGCACTACTTTATATACTTTATAAAACCATGCAGTCAAAACAAGCTTATTATATTTTCATCCCAGAAGGGGGCAGTAGCTCACCTCAGGAACATCCACCATCCTTCGGAGCTTCTGGTCCCTCCAGTTCCAGTCCAGAACCACATATCTCAACGCCTGCAAGCCCAAACCCTCTATAGAAAAATAAATGAAAGCTTCAACATATTAACTTCAAAGCGCTTGAGGTCTTAGTAAACAGAAGGACTATCGTGTCTACACTTACCTTTCTCTATAAGAGCGCTGATCCGGCCAGGTGTCCCCACTCCGATGTGGGTGACTCCCTTTTGCAGCAGTTTCACCTGCTCCTCTATCTGTACACACAAAAGAGACATGAAGAGAACTGTTAATATTGTTCTGACGAAACATCGTCATTGTACACACACCACAAGCATCATATTGAACTGTCCTCTCTACTACCTTGATATGTTTTGCAAAAAGTTTTAATGCTTTGGCTTCACCCTTGAAGGCTGTCAGTTGCCTGGGAATAATAAAAAGCGAATCATGTCAATATAATTAAAAGGTTGTCATGTAAGAAATTCAGCAAACACCTCTGTTGCGTTACTTACTTGATGAGCTCAATGGTTCGGAGAGCGGAGCTACAGACGATGAGCAGAACTACAGAACTCTTTTCTGTGTGCTGCTTTTGAATTTTCGACCACTTGGGACAAACTAACAGGAAAATGAAGACAATAAATGTGACTTGTGTGTTCAAAAGTAAACAGCTTATAGAAGATTTTAGTTTAGAAGACCATTTACCCTGTTTCAGATATGAGGACAGAGTGTGCGTCAAGTCATTACTGGACAGAAAGCAGGAGTCTGGAAGATGCGACAGGGCAGACGGTGACCTTAGTGAATCAACACATCAGCAGATATTAACTGAACTTCCAAGTTCAAAGTGGACTTGCCCTGACTCACCCAGCAATTTGAGCTCCTCCTGCTCGATCACAGAGCGCTTGTCTGAGAAGTACTGTGTAACCAGGCTCTGCAGGTCGGCCGGACAGCCTGGTTTTGGCTCCGACGAGGACAAGACATCTGTGATCGTCTTCTTCTGATAAAACAAAATATAGTTATTTACAGCAGGTCTCACAGAGAGGTGGTGGAATTCAAGTACTGTACCTAAGTACAAATTTGAGGTACTGGTAATTTACTTGAGTCTTTTCTTTGCCACTTTCTACTTGTACTCCGCTACATTTCAGAGAGAAATACTGTACTTTTTACTCCACTAAATGAATCTGACAGCATTAGTTATTTTACCAGTAAAGATTTTTGCACACAAAACGCAGGTAAAATATGATGTTTTATTATAAATAAAACTGTACAGCTGAAAGGATTTGCCAATTACTCTAATCTATCAATTAGGTACTTTTAATTTAAATACATTTTTCTGACAATACTTACATACTCCTACTTAGGTAACATTTTCAATGCAGAACTTTAACTAGTCAGAGTATTTTTACAGTGTGGTACTAGTTTCCACTGTTGTCTCTCTTTGCAACAGCAGGTGTCACCAGACTCACCTTTCTCTTTCTTTTGGGTTTTGCTGACTTTTCATCCTCAATCTCCTTCTTCTGAGGAATAATACACTCTTTCTGTGAAAACAATACATGAAGAACACACACAATTCAGGCATAGTACTTATTAGGGTTCAAACCATGAAGCGGTAGAACCCTTCTGTGTTTATATTTAAATTCCTTTGAAGGTAATATGTCTTAAGTGGTTTTTTAAAACCATACTGAGTGTTTTGTTTGATAGTCTTTGGGAGAGAGTTCCAATAACACATTGCTCTGTACCTGACTACCTCCTACTGCATGCCTCGTTGGATAACAATGTGTATCAGTACTAAAGGATAGTTTTGTATATAAACTAAAAGGTGTTTTGTTTGTTATGACATTATGTAAAAAAACTATTAGCAAATACACAAATCTATTTTTAACTTAAAACCATGAGAGTTGTTCATGCATTTTATTAACATTTGATCTAAACCCACACGAGACAGCCACACATGTAGCTTTATTCTGAATCACTTGTAGTTTTTTTAATATTAATTGCTGAAGTGCTGGACCACACCACAGAGCAGTAATCCAGATGTGAAAAAAACAAAGCCGGAAGAACTTGTTTAACTATCAGTAGTGTGAGGGTGTTTGCACACCTTTCAATAACTGACCAGGTGTTGCCCATTTTAGTTACCAGTTTCTGAACGTGTTTGTCCCAACACAATCTATTGTCATCATACCCAAAAGTTTAGCCTTGTAAGTTTTATTTTTGTTGTCTGCCGCACCAACTCAAATTCCTGTGAGCTGGAATGAGGTAGAAACATGAAACTTGGGGGAACAACTGGAAATGGTGTGCCTGTGCTTCTATAGAAATATGAACCCAATCAGCCACATGGTGGCGTTGTAATTAAGGCTTGAAAATGCAAACTTTGAAAGGCAACGCCCCCCCCACACACCTTAAGTCCAATTGACTTGAAACTTCTCACACAGGTGCAGCTTAATGTGCTCAACAAAAAAAGCCTCAAAGATCATTAAGGTCTGCCTAGAAAAATTTCCCGCCATTTTGAATAGTTTTAAAACCCATTTTTATGATCTCCTACACCGTAGCTCCGATTGCCACCAAATTTTCAGTGAATAATCAATGAATCAAGCTTATTACAAGTTGTATAAAGCATGTCCATATCTCAATTACTTTTCAAGTTATTGACCAATGAACTTTGAAAGGGGCGTGGCTCTGGACATAAATGAACACCAATCGGCAACCGTAAGGCCAATCATCACAAAACTCAGAGTATGTTCAGATAAGTGCCCCCAATATACCCAGACAGTTTTATAAACATATGCTAGTATGGGGCGCTACAAGCCCAAGATAGGTGAGTGGCATTACACACATTTGACTATAAATCACATATTCATTGTCCAGTCATCACAAATCTCTCAGGATATGCCCTCATAAGTACCTGAACCACGCCCTAAAAGTTTCATTCAAATAGAAAAGGGGGCGCTGTAGATGAAAACAAACTGCAAGTGATTTAGCGCAAATCAGACTTTAAAAGACCAAACAACACAAAACTTCCAGGAAGTGTCTACATAATGACCTCACACAAACACTGCAAGTCTCATTCAAATTGACCACTAGGAGGTGCTTTAAATGCACAATAACTGGACGTGGAATGAACAAATCCAGGTTTGAGCTTAGAATTGCAGCTTGTGGATTTATTAGCAATTGTTTTTGTGTTGGTCATCTCCTTTCTTAAATTGCCGTGAGCTGGACTGAGATACATATCACACTGAATTGAAAATAAATGTTTTTGACAAATCAGTTGTAGGCATTTTAAACAAAGTGCACTGTTTGTGCACTGTTTTACAAAGCTTGAAGGATGTGTTTTATAAAGATGATGGACCAGATGTGTCAAATTACTTTGAACTCCCTATTGAGAAAAAAGGTTTGAACCCACGTATCGCCACTTGCGGCTATATTATTATATATTGAGAATATGATATATCCAGTATATTAATCAGTGTTTTAGTGCATTTAAAATTATAATCTCAAGAAATATATCTGAATAATCCTTGAGGGTAAAAAATAGTTTATGATAGCATAAATAAAAAGTACAAAGTTTGTGTAATATGTATTCTAATATACCATACTCCAATACATACGCTGTAATTAATGATTTGTTCCACTAGCAACAATCTTATTTTCTTATACAATAGATATAATAAAGAAAATAGGTTTATTTGATGTTTCCAATTTTCCCAAAGCACAAGGTGCTTTTGGTTTGACAAAACAAATGTTTTGTCAAACCAAAAGTCCAAAGGTCAAAGATATTCTATTTCCAGATGATATAAAACAGGAAAAAGCAGCTATTTCTCACAATGCAGCCCAAAGTCCAATACATCACATTGGCATTTTAACACTGTTTGATTTGTACTATAACACTACTCAGATCTAAGCAGACTCCCAAATCAGAAGTTTTTCTGATATCTATCCAATCTAACACAATAGCATCTTGACAATTTCGATATAGTGGGTTTGAGTGAAGACAGTTCTAGTGTTAAATCTTCCGGTTTTACACAGGAATGGCATTAACATGATAATACCTGTTCATTCTTTTTTGTCTTCTTGGCTTTAACAGTTTTCTCTGTTACCCTCTTCCTCTTCTCTGGTTTTATCTTTGCATTTGTTTTTTCTGTTGGCTGCTTCTCCGTTTGTGTCTCCTCCTCTGCATCAGACACACCTGAAAAAAAGAGGGAGACATTTCCTCATTACACTTATATGGGTTAACTTGCTACTGGGAGTAGTTGAAGATAAAGAAACTATTACGATGAAGCAAAGCAGATATGAAAACGCATTTCAGGTTAGACAAAATTAGGTTTTCTATTTGACATACTAAATACAAGATTATGGAGTTAGAATTTGGTTAAGTTTTGCCCCCAAACCAGAGATGGCTCAAACCGTTGCTTATTAGGTGTAAGTATTCTCCAGGAAGCACATTTCAGTCACATCAGAAAAGCAGAAATACAAATACTTTCCCCAAGATTACAACAATGCAGCAGATCTAAATCCAATCATGTGGTTATATTTACCTTCTCTGTTTCACCACTTCTCTGTGCATACCTCTCGTCTCATGCTATGAAGTCATGTCCAGACCCTCTGGCATATGTGCATGCTTGTTCAAAATACTTTCAAAAACAGATGCCAGAGTGAACTCTGCAATAAATCCGTTTCATTGCACTGGCCTTCCTGAATGTGCATTTTTAAAATACCTACTTTTACTTTGTAGTTATCCCTGTCGACATCAACTCTTTTTTCTCTAAGTGGACATCCCCGTTTACACATGCACCAAAGTTTGAGTGCATGTGTAAACGGGGCTTATCTTAGGTGATAGTGTTTAATTGTCCTTTAAAGTGCTCTTGTTTGCTTTTATGCTCTATGGCCCTTTCCAGCATTATGTGTGTGTCCAGTGTTATATATCTTTGAGTTCACGTTACAGGTTCACAAAGTGAAAAAGCTCAAAGTCCACCCCAAAGATTTACCATCTCCAACAGAAAACCCTGTTCCCAAACTGCTCCAACCACCTCTATTTTAGTCCAGCCTTTACTTTAAAGGACACATGGGGCTGTATTAATTTAGCCATTACAAAAAATGTAACGTTAAGTGGCTCAAGCTAAACAATTGCATGAAATAGACATATGATGTAGTACAGACAAAATTAAAAGAAAATGTCATCAATAGCAAAAAAGACAAGTCTATAAGACTATCTTTTTACAAAACACATAAGTAGGCTTAACTGACATATGTCCCATGTCACGTTTAATGGATTAACCATTGCTGAGAGGATGTGCCCAAAAAAACGTCATAATACAAAAATCTATCAAATCGGTGTTGATCCAGTATGATTCCTTACTAAGTAGCAGGCATCAGACACACCCCATTGTGAGTCACTGATGGTGTGACGTGACTTTGACCGTGTGTACAACTGCGACCTTTGCAAAGGGGTCAAGCATAAGTCAAGCTTATGTCGGAATAACGGGATGTTTTCCTGTTCTTCCCATTCTGCCGACCCTGTGTGCATGCAGCTTACAAAAACAGAGTTTAAACCAAAAACAAAGAAAAGGAACATAACAAGAGACCTTCATATCCCCATACCCTTCTCGATAACAAACTATATCTGACTCATTTTCCCCCTTCTAAATCAATCCTCTTGCATCACAAAGAGACATATGGCATATTTAGAGGTTGGAGGTAATAAACAGAAAATTAGCTTTCGTTTTCTCCATCTTTGTGAATGCTGCGATTCGGTAGTATTGTGTATTGCGATTTTCTTTTCCTAATAATACAATTCAGAGATGTTATATAGTGAGACATTTCTAAAAAGTAATTACTTTCTAAGAATAATGCACATCACGTCAGTCAGTCAGTCTAAGATTTATTTAATTTGGAAAGAAACACATAACATGTATATTCTGCATTTTCTGTCTTAGATTTTTGGATATATCGTAATATGGTAAGTGTTGTCTTTACCTGGTTTTACAGACTGCATTACAGTTAAGTGATGTAATTTTCTGAACTTACCAGACAGTTCTAGCTGTTCTATTATTTACCTTTACCCACTAAGTAATTAAATCCTTTCTGAAGAATATTTATCAAAAATCTCATTGTGAAACTAACATTCTGTTAAAGCACCAATAGTCAACCATACAATATTGGCGCAATATCGATATTCAGGTATTTGGTCAAGAATATCTTGATATTTGAATTTCTCTATATTGCCCAGCCCTAATTTAGATACAGCATTTTTTCTGATTATTGATTTCCCCATCATATTTTTATACAGGTTCAGTCTGGTCAGTTTGTGTCATTCGCCCCCATGATCTCATCAATGCTGGACCCTTGCCACAAGCACATGGGCTTTACACCAACACAGAGACTGGCTGCTGATGCGACTGGTAAAGCGGCTATCCCACAGGCTGGGGGAGACGAGGCTGCATTGTCTGACACGGACGAGGTGAGCGTAAACACTGGTGTTGCAGCCTCCCAGTCCTCTGCTATGGCACAACTCCTTGGGGAGCACTATACGACTCAATGCTACGCTGGCATTGAAGCAGAATGTCAGAATTTTCTGAGGGAGACTCCCTCACCCCTGGATCGCACCCCTATAGACTGTTGGAAAGTGAACAGAATAAGGTTCCCCAGGTTGGCCTGGTTAGTGTGCAAGTACCTGTCCATATCCTGGCAACGTTAGTCCCCTGAGAGTGGGTGTTTGGTGGGTGGGGTCTGACCCCAGATCATGTCAACATGCTTATCTTTCTTTCTCAAAAAAAAAAATCAGCAGACTGGTGCAGAAGTTGTATGTGAGTTACTAGTTCATTTTTCTGAGGCTTTGTGAAGTAGCCTAATTTGTTAAGTGGACTAATTGTTAGGTAGGCTAATCGCTCTCACCCTCTTTTTCAACTCCGTGCCTTGGATAGTTTTGAGTTACATTTTGACAAAACCTGGCTGATCTAAGTATTATCATGTTTTTGGTTAAGTTATTGTTTAACATGATTCTTTTTTAATTTTGTATTATTTTGGAACAAACGATTGTCTCTGTTTGAGAACGACGGCTCGCAGCTGCAGGTTCCGCTGCTTTAGAGCACAGCAGCGCATATATCTTTAAGTTTAGCCTAGCGTCCAGTTTAACTGCCACAAGGAAAAACATGCTATAATTTTGCATTTTCATTGCACTTATAAAAAAAATAATTAATAATTTTAATATAAAAATGTTAATGATTAATCAATAGTTGATTGTTAATTCTCCCAACGATCGATTAAGAAAACTTAATTGAATGCCCATCCCGACCTCGCATGTCCTCAAACCGAGAAGCACATGTTTCAGCTACATACTACTGGAAGATGTGCAGAGGACCCCGTTTTTTTGCCTCAAGAGAGCAGATGATCTATGAGAAGATCAATATCTTCAATGTCCTCTAAGCCTTGGTCCCCAATATTCTCCATGCCACACTCGCTCCAGATGGTGGAGTCAGTAGGAGGAAAAGCTTTGGGACACATACAGGTTGATACACGTACAGCTCAGATAACCATAGATCAATGAAAGTCCATAGCTGCAGAGAGGGCTTAGATGCAGAGAAATGGGGCTGCTCAGTCATCTTTAATGGAGGATCAATAGAGGTGACTGGTTTTAATAGATAAGTCATTGGTGCTGACTGAATGTAAAGAGAATCAATTGACTAGTTCCAGGAAATGGTTAATTGTTATAGTTTCAGACAAATAGCACTCAGACTTGGTTATTAGTTTTTAAGGGTGATGTGCTCACTTGTGTAAACTGGTAGCTTACCTCAGAAAAGCGCTTAATCATCAACAGAGTCTACTCTATTAATCTGATTAAAGATACCACTCTGGCCTGTACAGAGGAGTAAGACAAAACCTTTAACCTCCTGCACCCAAACACATCCCATTATATACAGCTGTGGCCACCTCCATCTCCAAAAGATACTGATATTTATGTTGTGTGCTTCTATAAAAAAACAATACTTTCCATGAAATCAATTCAGCGCTTGTTTAAACAATCAATAACTCATCTAAAGACATGTAGTATTGACAGATCTTGCGCGTGGTGCTGGTGGGTGTAGCAGTTACTGGTTTTAGAAGTCTGCAGCTTCCTCTAAAGCCACAAATTGAGCACGTGTTATTGTTAAATCAATGGGGACTTTAGGCTGCATGCACTAAATTAACAAGCAGGCTGTAGCGAGGCAGAGTAGAATACTAGAGTGGTTACACATTCACTGGCTTCCAACACTTCGCTGTCAACACATTTAGTCCACTGTCTTAACATTTTGACTTTGTATTCAATTACCTGTTGCCCTGTTGGTTGTTCTGATGCTAATCCAGGGACTTGCTAATGGTAAATCTTGCAATTAGTTGAAATAAAGATAAAATAAAGACAATGGCAGATTTACACTAATTTGCTTCATTTAAAAGCTTGCCAAATGAGGGGTAGGAGTTGCTGTTATTATACCATATATGCTCTTTTTTAGTCAGGGTAAACAAAAGTAAATTTCCAGGTAAATTGCCTGATATCAGGCTCCTGGCTCACATGCCCTCACCTTCTGTGCTCTGTGTGTTAAAGTTCTCAAAATCTCATAACTTCGGAAAACAACAAGAAACTTCAAGCTAGCAAGCTACACACCGAACAATTTTAAAGAAAATTTGGATTGTGAAATGAGGTAGGCTTGCTTGGTTATTTTGGGTAATTATTGTAAATGGCTTTATAACAATACACAACCAAAACTACATACTTTATGTAGCATGTTTTATTAAGACAAGAACAGTTAAAAGGTCATTATTTCCTTCATAAATAACAGGTGTTCAACAGTATGTTTTGATTTAAGCCAGGCAGTTCTAATTGACCTAAGTCCACCAAAGTAAAACAAAGTTTAATGTTTAAGGACAGTGCATTCCTTGGTCCCATTTCAATTCCCCCATCAATTGTTTTACATGAATATAAAGTATACAGTAAGGAGAGACCTTGAATGTGTGCATATCTATGTGATATGTGAGTATATTTATGTTTCAGTGGGTCCTCCTTTCTGTTACAGTTTAAACAAAGGTCTGGCTTATTGTATTATGTCGTATAGTCCCCTTACATATCTTGGGACACTGACATTCACATGTTTGAGTCAAGCCAATCCTGGCCTGCAGAGTGCAATAGGAGCTCCTGATGATGTCACACAGGAGGTGCTAATCAGAGACATCAGGTAATGTTAATAACCCAAAGCTTTTTAACTTCCACAAGAACCAAAATGAGGGAAAAACTCATTTCTTATGTAATGTGGATACTGTTGTTGGCCAAAACTAATTTAGGCTGCCAAACTTAATAGTAACTAGACCTTCGTCATACCATCACAGCTTTGCCTCACTTCCACTTTGCTTTTTACCAACATACCTAATCCTTATCTATGAATCCATTCCCCTCTTGCTCTTTTCAAAATCCCCCAACAGCAGGTATCATATGGATGATATTTGTAACACGGCCACCTTTTGTTCTTTATTGCCAACACAAGACTGATGCAATACATGTGGAATCTAGCGTCTGATATCAGAGTGAGGGTAGGGGTCAAATGTGTTGGTGTGAAAAAGGCATGCCTGTCCCAAAGCACAGACACCAGCTCACACAAAATTAACAGTAAATGGTAGGTCACAGAAGTTTAAAAAAAACCAAACATCTAAAAGACAAACCATTACAAAAACAATCTAGACCATATGTACTCACTTTCATTTTCACTGACCGTGAATTGGTCGTTGTTTTGCTTTCCACAGCTACGTTTACCATTTGATGAATAGGTCATAATATAGATCATAACCTAGATTTCTATGATCTCTTGATGAATGACAGTTACACGTAGGGCTGCACAATTATGGCCAAAATGATAATCACGTTTATTTTGATCAATATTGTGATCACAATTATTCTCACAATTATTTG